>NC_137470.1:117509350-117524350 GCF_964235325.1 Thermobia domestica
GTGATGATGAGTGATGAATGAAATGGTGGAATGAAGAAAGTGGGAGGAAACGGGAGAACCCCGAGAAAACCCACGCACACGGTGTTTGTCCACCACAAAGTTCACTTGGCGGGAGCAGGGTTTGAACCCAGGACCCCAAGCACCAGAGGTGAATGCTCTACCACTGAGCCACCGCGGCCTCATAAACGAATACGTGTTTTTCTATTTTCTGCGAATATATTGTTTTAAAGGACAAAAAACTCCACCCAAAATTTGGAAAGTTGATTCCCGAAATTCAAGAAGTGGACGGAAGCAAACGAAATTGTGCACAGATATTGTAGACCCGAAATGAGGAAACATGTGTTTCATATTTTCCTAGGAAGATATGGGTGGGCACAGGTTGGGTGGGCGCAGACTCCACAAAACCTTTAATCACGAAATATCAAACTTGCTAGTAACAGTATGTCAGAAGTGCCTATAGAACATGACGAGTTGCAACGAAATGTTGTGTAAGGCCAATACCCAAAACGGAAATTAATACTTGTTTTTTTTTAATTTTCTGTGGAAAAACTGTTTTAGAGTTCCAAAGCCCCACCTAAAATTCTGAGAGGTGACGTCCTAAAGGCAAGAAAAATTGGACTGAAGTGAATGAAATTGTGCACAGATATGTTATACTAAAAATGAGGCAATACGTGTTTCGTATTTTCCTGAGAAAACAGTTGGGTGTGGGCTGGGGAGAATTGATACGATGAGAATTTGCAAGAAAATGGAGGGTCACACGCAAAAAAAAAAAAAAAAAAAAAAAGAGAGAAAGAATCCTTGAAAATAGGTATCCTCGTCGCCAAAAGTGCCTTTACATCACCTTGACGGGTACGTGACCGCGCAGTACACCAAGGAAGGGATTGATGCATAAGAAATTGTGATTAATTTTGAAGAGTTTTTATTTTTACTAATGAAATAACATAGGTATGGGGAGTAAATGCACAGATTTGAAGCATCAGTACACTATCATCTCTGAAAAGATTCTTATTCTCAGTTTTTCAATTTATTGTCTTATATGTTAAGTTAATAAATGCCAACAATTGCTACTAGTGCTTTTCACTCTTCAGCAATTTACTACGACATGTTCGCAGGACACTTTTCTAAGTCCTAAATCTATGTGTGAATTATTTCATTCGCCTCACTCTCCTTATTTGTGAATGGAAACTGATTACGCTGAACGTGAATGTGTTTCGCTGTCGTAAAGCAAGGGTCGTAAGAAATGTAAATAAGGTTCTTATTATTAAATAAAACACAGATGTATTTATTCTGTGTATAGCACAGTATAGAATAATACAGTAACTAAGCAACATGATAATCACCAACACCAGCCGGATTTGTTCCAACGTGAGGGGAAGGGCAAAAGACCGACGTAGAGTTTTTCGATTCATTGCTCTATATATGTTAAGCTAAAATTCATAATTTAGCAGAAGTGCAATGTTCTTATAGATTATTCGTTGTAGTGTTATAAAGTAGGAAATGGTACAAGATGCTGGGTTTTCTAAATTAAAGTTTTGGGATCCTCTAGGGCAATTGTTCCAACATTTTTAACAAGAGCCCACATTCTTAAAACCCACATACTTCACGCCTAGATCATTCGCGCATGTCTTTGACCGTTTCTGCAATTTTAGTTGCAGCATTGTATTCTCAAATCATCAGTAATAGCATCAAAAATGATAACAATAATATTAATAATCTATACTGTATATAAGACAATATAAGTGAGTTACTCATTATCGACCAAGCCATAATGTATAATTAGCAAGAATGCTCTTTTTGACGAAAGCAAGGGATAAAGAAGGATTTTTGGAAATATGTATCCTTAGGGGCGTAAATAGGATAGTGTATCTTGCTAATCCCTGAAGTAAGGAAGATGAAACTAGGCATATAAACTAACCATTAAAAATAACTGAACATGTTTCTCACAGTTTCTGAAAATTCCGCACCTAAACAAGAAAGGAGTAATTCGTATACATTAATTTTTCAACTGTATTTTATTTCATTTATTTTTAGAAAATGATAAATGTAAGAATTCTTTATATTGGAGACGTGAAATTTCAAAATTAAACAATTTAAAACAAACCAATATATGTTTAGCTTTTCCGAAAATTCTGTCCTAAGAGGAGAATAGAGGATAGTGTCTACCTCTTAAAATTTCTGCATTTGCTTACGTTTAAGGTGTGAAATTTGGCTTTGATTTCTTCACTAAAACTAATTGAACGTATGTTTCCGGAAATTCTCCTCTTAAAGATGGAGAAAAGAGACGATTTCTATAATATTAAAATTTACCACTATTTATTCAGAAAATGTCATGAAATGTGAAATTCGCTTAAATCCGAAATATGAAATTTGGTATATCAACTCTGAACTAGAAAGAATGGAATACGTATTTCAGAGTTTTCGAAATTCTCCTTTTAAGCAGGAGGGAGGAATTAATTTACTTATTTCTCGACATTCAAATTGGCGTTCGCTGTCTCATCATCATGGAATGTTCGAGGAGAAGGGCCGCGGTGCCGCGGTGGCTCAGTGGTAGAGCGTTCACCTCTGGTGCTTGAGGTCCCGGGTTCGATCCCAGCCTCCGCCAAGTGAACTTTGTGGTGGACAAACACCGTGTGCGTGGGTTTTCTCGGGGTTCTCTCGTTTCCTCCCACTTTCTTCATTACTCATCATCACCGTCTCCTTTAGCCTAACCGGCATAACCGTGGGACGTAAAACTCACAGATTTGTTCGAGGAGAATTACTGAACATATTTAGAACTACTCTAGAACATGGTTTCATGATATTACTTTCACTGAAATGCGTATCCTAAGGAGAGGAGTCAACGTCTAAAATATTTGCTAAAAATACAGTATCTTACAAAGCTCTCATGTATGAAGATGAAATTTAATATAAAAACCAAGTAGACACGCAACCCAGCGTTCTAGGAAATTCCACTTCCGTCTCATCTCATGAAAAATGATTGAGAATTTTAGAACATAGTTAGCACTTGACTGAAGCCATTTTTTAACCATGTCAGTTTCATTAAAATTCGTATCCTAAGAGGGTGGAGGAGTTAATATATACGGTGAAAATTAAAAATCTTCCAAGCCAATGAGATGTAACTACGTATATAAACTTTTTACTTAACGAGGTCACCATGTGGATATGCCCCAGCGTTTTCGAAAATTCTGCTTCCAAAAGAGTTACATGGTGGCAAAGTGTTTGAAACGTCTGAAATGAATTTTTAAACATATTTAGCACGTGGGACATTTCTATTTTATCAAGTCTCCTTTAGCCTAACCGGCATAACCGTGGGATGTAAAACTCAAAGATTTCATTTCATTTTTCTATTTTATCGACTCACTTTGAAAAAAAAAAAAGAATCGTAAAAGCAGAAGAGAATTTAGATTTCTTGCAAAGAATAAATACTGCATCGTATGAAACACATTTTTGAACATGGTCGAGCTAGGGGTTTTATTTCACTTTTGTTCTAATAAGTTACGTAACGGGGAAACGGTTATCAAATATAACTTTCAAATATTTCCCATAAACCTATTCTACCCGTACGAAGAACGGGCTTGCATATAATAATAGCCATATTCTCACAAATTTATATTTATTTCCAGCAATACTCCTGCATAGCATTGTAGTGCAGTGGAATATTATACTTTACCAGTTTTGACAATGAACCCACAGTTCTTACGCAATAGTTATTTCGTATTTAAATGATATTTAATTTAATGTTTGTTACAACATTCGTAATATTTGTAATTTTAAATTTAGTTCTGTCAGAGACTCGCAACCCTAGATTAGGAGCCACTACTCTAGGGACTACCTAGAAACTTTGAATTTAAACCTACATAGGATTTGTGACGTGGGGTACCACTAAGAATTTTTTTTTGAAAATTCACGAAAAGAGGAGGAATTGGGGTGAGAGTTATTTTAATAAGACACCCTTATCTCCGAAACGTATAGGACTGGGAACTTAAAATTTGGTATTTGGATTTCCAATTTAAAATAATTTAACACGTGTTTCAGCAATTCTTTTATATGTTAGTAATAAAGGGGAAGGAAAAAGTGAGAATAGGAATTATTACTCATATAATAGCATATCGATATCTCAGAATCTCGAAAAGTTACAAACATGAAATTTGGCTTTAGGACTTCTCATTTAAAACCAAATCTCTTAAATACAGTAAATAGGATCACCCAATATTTTTCAATTAAAATTAAAACCAGAAGTTGCAGTAGATATCTACCACTTAGTGTTATAGACTAGTGATTAGAGTGGAGATGGAATATATTCTAGGAACGCTTAATCGAATGCAAAACCGTGCCTGTCTGTTGCCATTTGTCATATACAGTCTTGTTCAAGAAAACTTTGCCACTCACCTCTCTTTGAAAAGGCCTGTAGTCTTACCTACAGTTAGAATTAAATCAAATAAATGTGAATTTTGTTTGGTCGATTAAGAAGTTTATTTAGAGATACAGCATTATAATTTCCTTTTGCGGTTGCAAGAATATCATCTTTCATAGCAGGGTGAGTGGTGTATATTTCTTGAACAAGACTGTACAAAGATGAACGTTAAAACCGGAAGTGGTTGATTTCTAATAATTACGTTTGATTACAGGGTAAAAGAAGAGATGATACCTATTTTAAGAACTCTAACTTCTTTCTTTTTTAGAAAAAAAAAACCTCTTCTCGCTGCCTCTTCTAGGTCATGTTCTATGTATATTACATTGAACATGGAAGTAATACTGGATTACCAGGGTGCCTATCGGTCACGTAAAGGATTTTAAAAGTCTCGAAATTAGAAAGTGGTCATGAAAGTCAAGAAATTTTGCTTTTGGGTTACGATCCATTTTATCTGTAGAAATATAAGTACATACTGGAAAATGTTGTTCTATAAAATGTCAAAATTCACCACCAAAAACGTCTATGGTTTTACACGCTACCAAATCACAAGTAAAGCACGCTTCTATCACGTACATGAAAATTGGCCCAAGTCGCACTCAAATTCGTTTTTGAGAATGTTACTAAATTTATTGGTTTGTTAAAGAAGATGTCATGAAATTTCATTTTGGAATTTTAGTAGACACCCTGTCACTTCTGATTTCATTAGAGTGTTATGGATAGACAAAATGTATTCTTGAGATGCTCCGTCGATTGTCGAAAACAGCTTCTTGCTATCTATTACAGTTTTTGTTCCACAGTAATGAAAAGTAAACCGAAAAGTGTTGATTTCTACCGCTTCTAGTTTTATCAAAGTAGTAGATAGAAATGAAAGGATAGAAATGAAAGGTGCTCTTGGAATCTTTTAGTCGATTTCCCAAAACTACTTCTCGCTATATATTACGGTTTTTCCCGATTCAATGTTAAAGCGGGAACTAGTTTATTTCTGCCACTTTCTATTTCAATACAGTATTAAGGATGGAGTTGAAAGGTATTCTTGGGATGCTAAATCGACTACCGGAAACCGTTTCTTGCTATCTGTTACCCTTTTTGGTTTGCAGGATCAACGTTAAAAGCAAAAATGGTTGATTTCTACCACTCCTGGTTTCTGATCCACAATCTCCTGGTTTATCACTCTCTACTAACGAACTCTTTCGAGGTAATTACTCTAGCTATCAATTGCAAAAAACAGAAGTCAAATTTAGTTTCGTTCAAGAGTTTCGTGTGGAGTAACGAACGGGATGGACGAAAGTACTAACTGTACAATATTATTATAAATCTTACTCTGTAATCCCAATAATTAGATACATATTTCAGAGTTTTTATTGTGATCTAGAAGGGAAGAAAAGGGTTTGGAAGAGAATAGAGGTGTATATTACAATTATGATTATACTAAGATGTTTATATCTCGGGATCCCGTAAAGTTGAAGACATGAAACGTGGTATTTGAACTGAAATTGGTATGCTTTCAGATATATAAAGTGCAAGACCATAGGCCGAACAAACACGATGACCTGGGAGCAAAGCCCCCGGGTATTTCAACTGAAATTCAGTATACTTGCAGGTATGTGAGATGCGAGGCCGTAAGCCGAGCAAACACTTATGATTGCAGGTTTGAGATGCAAAGCGTTAGACCGAACAAATTTGCGTGTCTGAGGGCAAAGCCTTCAGCGAGACGAAGGCTTGTATTGAATAAACTCTGATGAAAACACTAAGGAGGCTCACACAATATTTTCTTAATTAATAATGAAATAGGAAGTGATAGTAGATTTATACCACTTCCGGTGTTAGTAGAGGGATTGGATTGGTGACACAATTAAATTCTTGGGATGCTTAATTGATTGCAGAAAATTGCGTCTTGCTACCTACTTCTGTATAGAGGTTGATATCTACCAGTTCCAGTTTTAGTAGAGGGTAAAGGATGAAGATGAAGTGTATTCTTAGTCGATTGTAGAAAACCGGGTTACGGTTTCTGCTCTGCAGTGATCAACGTTAAAACCGGAAAGGGTTGATGACTAGCACCTCCGGTTTTAGTATAGGGTTAAGGATGGAGATGAGAACGGACGGTTAATCGATTATGGGAAACAGCATTTTGTTATCTATTACAGTTTTTCTTCCATAGCAATCAACGTTAAAAACATGAAATAGTTAATCGCTACTGTTTTAGTTGTACGTTAAGAACAGATATAATATGCATTCTTAGGACGCTTAATCGATTTTCAGAAACCGCTTCTAGCTTTCTACTAACGCCTTTTTCTCTACAGTGATCAATATTAAACCGGAAGTCGTTGATTTCTGCCACTTCCAGTTCAAGAGTCACTTCCATTAATTTTAAAACATTTTTTTCCTACATAATTATGTAACATTTGGTTTAATTCCAACTAAACTTGATACATATATGTCTTAAAATCTGGAAAGAAATACTCGGGAGGGTAAGGAACCCCTCGCATCCCAAGGAGTGGGGATGGGAGAGCTGACATTTTAAAAATAATTGTAATGATCGATATTAGTGTTGAATCCATAGTTTTCGGGTCAGTCGCTGATATGGATAATGACTGTTTCCATGCCGTTTAAGTTCATCCCTGAAGAATCGAGAAGAGTGACATTTTAAAAGTAATCGAAAATGACGGATATTAAAGGCGAATCCATAGTTCTCATTAGTGCTAAGACGAATAGTGGTACTTTTGATAAATTTAAAAAGAAGTTACAACGCAACTTTTGAATTTAATTAATGTAAACTTATGCAATAAGAAGAACTAGACTATTTGCCATCCAAAGTTGTAGGTGCGACTGTAGAGTTTATTATTATTATTATTTTTAAAGTATACTTTTAAATAGCACCACGACATGGGAGGGAAAGAGAGTGAGAGATTCCTGGCCTTTTCAACATATTCTTAAACGTTATAAAGATTTTCTTAAGATGTTCCTATAATTTTAATTTATGTTTGTTTCTTATATTGCAAGTGCACACAACTTGTAAGATGTAAATACAACTTAATTTTGAAGAAACTCAAAAATGACGACGCCATTTCCGGTGTTCTAGTAGCTAGCACGCGCGCCTTTCGTGCACGTAGTCACACGTTCGATTCCCAGTGAGAGTATCTTACAAACTTTGAACGATTACTGTGTTTGAGTTTCATCATAATCTTTGAGTCTACGTCTCATATAACCTCGATGCAGAAATGGAATTCTAAACTTAAATAATTAACTAACTCGAAACCGATGAGAGTACAAAACTCAAGGTTTCGGCAGAAAACTAGCAAAAAAATTTGGAATAGAAAAAGTATCAAGTATCCAGTGATCCCATCATGGAAAGGATGGGAACACAGACATAAGACCATAAAACACATTATTGAAATGGCAGTCAGTGATGATTATAGAGGTGGCTCTTGGGCCTAGAGCTTGGAAATTCCCTCTAGGGCATTTCCCGAGCGTGCTCAATCTCAGTTACCAGAATTTTCACAGTTCTATATTCAGCCATCGTTTATTAAATCCCCCCCGCATTGGAAAATCTGAAATGAACATTGTCTCCTATCGTGCTCAATATGAATTACATGTATTTTTGCAGTACTGCTTTTCACCTATAGTGTAATGAAATTCTTCCAAGAAAAAATCTGTAATCAACACTCAGGCACTTAGCCAAGGGGGATCAATGCTACTGGAGTTTCACCATTGATTTCAGCGACCGAGAAAAAATCAATTCGACACTAATAGCTCAAGTGGTAGAGCGTTGACTTCGCATTCGGGAGGTCGTGGCTTCGAATCCCGCTGCCAACATCCTGACTGAGGTTTTCCAGAGTTTCCCTCAGTCCTACCAGGCAAATGCCGGGATGGCACCTACTAAACAGACCCTATGCAATACCTTCCCAAATCCTTTCCATTGTTAATGTTGTTGGATGTTCAATGTAAAATGGCCTCTGAACTGTATCTGGTGATTGTTAAATAAATAAATACATAAATATCGGTTATTTTCTACTACTTTTACATGTCCCGGTAAACGCCCCCTGAGACCCCCTGGTTCGAATTTCGACAAAAACGTTTAAATCTGGTCTGGAGCCTTGACCAAGGTATTCGTGACTAAAATTTGGTAACTCTCGGTCAATTTGTTTGGTTCCCAGGCCGGTTCCGGTAAACGCCCCCCTGAGACCCCACTGTTTCGAAATTAAAAAAAAACGCCTCGTCTTGATCTGGGGCCTGGGCCAAGGTACCCCTGACCAAAATTTGGTAACTCTCGGTCCACTCGTCTGGTCCCCAGGCAGCACACAGACCGACAGACAGACAGACACACAAACAAACTCTTTATTTTATTTATATTAGAAGATAGTTTACAAGACAGTATTCAGTATTTACCTTTTATAATAATTGAGGTCATAACGAAAGGAAAACTGTGATATTTGAATAAACAGGAGAAGGACGTAAATATTGCAAAATCTTTTTCAATACTTTTTTTTTAATTATGCTCGAAATTTCTTCATAGTTTGTTATTAAAATATTTGCCAGCATATCCTAATTTTATTGTAATAACAAACCAATATATGTTGATAGTAAAGTAGTTTAGATTGATCGAGGTACTGGGCCTTCAGAGCTTCATGTCACTCCCCCCGTTACGAAATCCTGGCTAAACGAACCAATATAAGTTCCAGGAAAACAGTTTCTTGTGATCGAGCCCCTTTTGTGATGACCACAGTATTTCATGTCACGGACCCCTCCCCCTTCACGAAATCCTGGCTACGTGCCTGCAACACTGTCAATAGGCACTCCCTCGACTAATATACGTTTACAAGTACAGCTGTATTTTCGTATTTTTTTCAACAGTTAACCAATTTAGAACCGTATTATAATTCAAAGTACTTACCATGTTTCTATCGCAAAACAAAGATATGTAGTTAACTTCTTAAATACTTCGCTCCGCAGGAACCCGTTCAGCGCGTGCAACAAGCAAAAACATGCTTGGTGTCTCGCAAATGGCAAAGGACAAAAAAGAAAAGCAGAAGCAGCACAGCAGTGCCTTATCGCAGTCAGAGCTGACAACATAGTTTCGGTCGTCACTTACGCCAATAGACTTACAAGCGGTGTACAAGAGTTATATAGTTACAATATACGTTGTGCCGCAGTAGCACTACAGGCGGAATGCGCACGAACTACAAATGAATATGTTTCTTACAACTATTAGTCACTGTTGAACCCTCTTTACATTCTTCACATCCTTTTTTCTCCCACTTTTTGACCTTGACAAGCAGAAGTACCAGGCTTTCCGAGTTCACAACCATAAACTGTTTGTGTACAGAGTACGTTTTCAGTTCTTCGAATGACTGTGCGCGCGAAGAACAAGAGTGATGATCGGACAACCGTATACGGCAGCCAGAAACACTCGGTTGCAATTTTAAATGTAAAATACAAATATAGAGCCTTGACAATGTCGTGAGGATGTATATATATATACTAACAGTATACAAATTTATTGTTATTAAGAAATCTAAGTTTGGATTATCTTTTTCCTAGTTATCACTACATACTTAACTCTAACTACTATCGTGGGGTTAAATTTGACCTCTGGAAATGCATTCTAGCTGTGGACAATATATATATATATATTGTTTCACTGAGGCTTCAGTCGTCTATTCTCAGTTGACCTTGCTAGGGGTCCGCGGTGCCTCAGTGGTAGAGCGTTCACCTCTGGTGCATAGGGTTCTGGGTTCGATCCCAGCCCGCGAAACATTATTGAAACTTGTGCTGGATAAACATAGTGTGCGTGGGTTTTCTCTAGGTTCTCCCGTTTCCTCCCACTTTCTTCATTCCACCATTTCTTTCATTTAGCCTAGCCGGCATAATCGTGGAACGTAAAAGTTAATGGTTGCATTTTTTTCAGTTGATCTTGAGATCTCGTAGCGGCTAGGTGTTTGTGTCCATGCTCTTTGTTGTTTCGATGGTTTCGGACCTCTGGGGTCGAAATTTTACCCAGGATAGTTCTTGCGCTATACGTTTTCTGCATTACATTTTTCTGTGGTTTTCTTCCGGAAAGTGTTTTCTTGCAATTTTCTACAGAATATTGGATGTTGCATACTTAAATAGCCTTGTTTTTTTACCATCTTTCCAAGAACCAAGAAGCCTTCAGAGACGAGACTTCATGAGGAGTATTGCGATGACTCTCATTCAAGATTATCTAAAAGTAAGGGGCGAATGCGGGTCACTTTCTCGTAGGCTTTGGCAGTCATTGTTACAACTAACTGGTGGGAACATCAATGAAGTCTGTCCGCAAACAGATTCGCCAGCTAAAAGGAGGAGATATGCTATTACTCCTCGGATTGATAACAAAAGACGTCCTTGTATTTGGTCTGTGTGCAACCGAAATGTGCACAAGGATCATTCATGAAAAATACTCTATATGCACTGACTGTCGGTAGAACAACTAAAGTGTCTATATTTTTTCTGTGTCTAACGAATATGTGATTAAGACACATTTAAGGGCCATCCAAATATTACGTACGCAAAGGGAAGAAGGGGGTTTGGCCTTGCGTTACGAAGCATGACAAGGGGGAGGGGCTTTAGGTCTTCGTTACGCAACACTTTTTCTGCTGTAATTTTTATTTTTGTTCTCAGATTTATAACCAATCTTTCAAACAAATAATTTTATTCAGTTCTTTTCTTTTTTAAATTAGCTGGAACACCCTTTTTCCATACGGGGAGAATACGTTTTATTTGGATATAAAGGGCACCAAAACTGTAACCATCAACTTACGGACTCCAAAAAGTATGGATTCAACACATTTTAGATCATTTTTATATATCGTCCTTTCCCCAAGTTCTATGGCTAAATTTTAATTTAAACGACATCGAAAGTTTTACTGTCCATCTCAGTGACCCGAAACGCCATCGACTCTAATATCGGTCATTTTCGAGAATTTTTTTTTATACCATCCTCCCCTTTCCCCAAGTTACAGACTGAATTTGGATTTAAACTGCATCGAAAGTTTCACTGTTTATCTAAGCGACCCCAAAAACTATGGATTTGACCCTAAAATCGGCCATTTTCATTCATTTTTATTTCTCTCCCTCTCCCCCAAGTTGCACCTTCAAAGTGATATGATAAAAAAATATCCCAGGTCAGAAATTCATCTATTTTCAAAATTTGAATGAGATCGGTCGGATGGTTAAGAGTTACTACGTTACAAACATACTCACTTTCATTATATATATATATATATATATATATATATATATATATATATATAGATAGATAGATAGATATAGATATAGATATATAGATATATATAGATAGATATATAGATAAATATTTCTATTGTTTTAGAAAGTTGCGAACTATAGCCTATATAAATTGAATCGTACAGAAGAGATTCGAAGACGCACTAGACACCAGCATAAATGGTGGCGAACCCTGAACCCTGCATATATTACAATACTTTAAAACTCCGTTTTGTGGCTATCGCTGCATTGGATTTAGGGAACACGCTTTTCCGGAGTTAGTTGTTCGTCGTAACCACCGCCTGAAAATACCCTCATGTTCCCACTCGTACTGCTATTTCTGTGAATGTTATCTGAAACCTTTGATTTAAATCATTACTCACTCTATTCCTCTAAGTGGTTTTCCATGGGAAACAGAAGAAATTCTTTTTCGTGAAATTATATTTTCCGCGATGGAACGATCCTAGGATTTGTAGATCCAAATAAGATATTAAAACCTAATTCGTGAGATATTATCTCGTACTATTATTTTTTTTATTTTTGGATTTGAATATTTCTGAAGAAATTGAGTTTATTCACATTCTCTCACTGATTTAGGACAAGAAGAATATGAAAAGATATAAACTGAAGTATGAAGTCCAAAAAAGATGCTCGGAAGCTTGTTCACAGACAAGATGTCCCTGCTCCTTCACATGCGCAACCACTTCGAATCTGTGGTCGATGAGGAAGAGAACTTTGCATCGCCGACACTGGCGAACTTCAAATGCACGAAGCATCCTGGATCCCTGAAAAAGAGGTCAATGTTAGTTCTTTAGATCCTGTTCCACCTTCATCTTCCTTGTCAGTATTTCCTCATTGTCATCATCTGACCGAAAAGGATAGGTGTGATCTCCTTGGGAAAACGACAGTATGCAAGTTTGAAGAATTAGGACTATTAATTAAACAATCTTAAGGGGTTAAAATATTTTTACCATCCTACCACTTTCTATTATGTACCGGAACTTTGATTTATTGGCGAAAAACACTACAAATATATTCAGAATAAAAGCATTTTGTAATAAATGTTCTACCATTAAAAAAAGTTTTTATTATAATAACTCACATAATAAGCAAAATTGGTAAAAAAAAAAAACAAAATTCAGAACTTGTTTCGTAACAAACGAAGGAGGTGTTTAGCCTTGCGTTACGAAGTGTGAGAAGGGAGAGGGAGGGGAAAAATTGGTCAAAAATATGTGGACGGCCCCTTAAGACTAAACTTCGTGTGTATTGATAGGTAGCCAAGCAGGCCCATAGCCAACCCCAAAATATGAGGGGGTGGTAGAAGTTAGGGGGCCGATCCAACCATATTATATTTCATCACTATATTATAGGAGCTCATTTGCAAGTCTAGCGTGAATTATTTTAGGGAGGACAAGAAAGCTTTAAGGACTCCCCTTGTCTCCATGTTCATACGGGTTTGTAGCCAAGCAACTGATGAAACACAAAAGCATCAATTGTCAGTTTTTTTGAATGACAAGTTACATTTTCTCAGCACTAGTAATTGAATGCTTTCCTTATATGAAAATAAGTTTATTTTCAAACTTTATTTTCGGATAACAAAAAAACTTTATTTTATTTAAGTATGTTGTTTCGCTTTGTAATAATGTATTACCAAAAAACAATTAGTAAAAAAATATTTTGAAAATATTTTTGTCCCCAAAAATGGTTAAATCCATTAAAGTAGCACTAGTAAACGGTCCACAATCAGCTGCTAATGGTAATACGTTTTAACTTATTTTAATGTCAAACCAATTAATGGGGTTAAATCTGACCCCATGTTTTACTTATGCAGTATAAGAATAACGATATTAGTGAATATGAATTATATGAATATGAGTTAATATGAATTATGTTAATAGGAAATTAAATTAAAAATAATTTACTGTACATAATCTAATTTAAGGAAAATAGCCATAATAATAAAATAAAATAATGCAATAATAAAAAAGATAGCAATATTTTTTTATGATAATCCTGGAGTCTCTCGTGTTGAACAACATGAATTTTCTCAATGCTGCCTCAAGAAGGGCTATAAATACGTATTATGAAGCACTCCAGTTCACATTTTTGGTTAGCGAACCACATATTGAAAATTACCTTAAATTTATTTTTCGGACCTACGCCCCCCGTCAAAAATTCCTGGCTCTTTCCCCGATATCGGTTGTTGCTAATTAACTTATAATAGTCATGGCGTACCCTTTGAAATGTTTTCAAACGCACTTTGCATAAGGAAGAGTTTTTCGTATTATTTCTTTTTCCTTTTTTCTCCCTTGCGCCGTTTTACTGTGCTGGAAAGGGACTCCGAGTATAACCAGTGTTTGGCACACACTATGTAAGCGAGCAGCTCTGAAGTTGAATGTTTTCAAAACCAAGGCCACCATCACATTTTGATAAGTACACTGTCGCGTGACTCACCCTTAGGGAGTGAGTATGACACAGCAGTTGCACTGTCTTTTTCCGTATGATACTGCGATATTTCTTTCTCAATGAAAATAGTTTTGTAAGGAATCAAAGACGACTGAATATAAAAACAATTAAAAAGTATACTCAGCCTGCAAGTCTTATATGCCGGGCTTTACTTTGATGATTAAGGACAACCACAGTACATGTTGTGACACGAAAGTTCTGACCTACGTGTCTGCTAGGCGACTTTGCCAAGTGACACCTAATAGTTTGCTGGGATCAGTAAAAGGAATCACAGACAAATACACGTGTTCGTCAGCTGGGTTTACACACATCAGGCTTGACTTTGTTCAGAACAGCAACTGAAATCCACTCATAATTCGATATGAGGGTTTCAACACGTGACACTTCTTGTGGATTGTTAACCTTTTGGAGTTCTAGTACCTCTTTATAGGTACTAAAGTGTGTTCATTATTCGATTAAAAGAACCAATAACGCTTGTGTTTTTTGTGGGTTTGTGTTTTTTCAAGTCTAGAGGCATTGTAGAACACGTTAAATATGGTTTCACGCCTTTCTGCGTCGATACATGGAAGGTGATGCCGTCATAACTTAAAAATATTTTGTTGTTAGGTCTATATTTATTTTTGGTGGGCTTACTTTCCACCTAGAAGATTGAAATGTTGCACAAACATTCAGTCTACAGAGCAGTATTTATCAGATATTTCTCAGATCTCTGCGTTGAGTCCATAGGAGCAAAAAAGTATAAAAAATATATTTAACAAAAAATTCTTTTTCGCGATTTTCACGCCTTAGATACACGATGGAGACGTGCGAATGGTATAGTTTGAAAGGCAGTTGTATTCTAAAGAGAATGATGTACGACCCATGATCCTAGGATAAATAAT